>NC_056578.1:6474088-6511588 GCF_018340385.1 Cyprinus carpio | reverse complement strand
TAAGAGAATCAAGTAGATCATGAGAAGTGGGCATTCAATAGCAGACTGGAGTAAAGAATAAAAGTAGTTTGGGATAATTTGCACAGATGAATTGTTCCAGGGAAAAAAAACTAAGTTATTTCATTTAGACTTGAAACCACAATCTTCTCTGTGGCAGTCGGTGCTGGATTCAGCCGTAGCATCAAGTTTAGAGTTCAGTCTTGTAGATATAGAGGAGAATTCAATTTCAGACTGATCTCAGACTAGATGGTTTTTCGAGTGGCGGCCTGCCGGTATTGATTGGGTGCCACACACTTTTGTTTCTCTCTCTCAGAATCTTGCGGCAGCAACAATTACCTTTCCACCCTCAACCTATCATCCCTCCCCGCACTCCCTCGCTCCCTAATTCACATCTTCAGCATCTCCACTCCATCCTCGTCTCTCAGACTGGCCACTTCGTTCGCTGTCTTTCTGTCCTCAGTAATCAAATCCGGTGAACAAAGCGTGACTCCAGAAATCAGTGGCAGCGCAAACAAAAGGATGTGACATCGTCAGCCCTCAGAGTGCTGAGGGAAACAGATGAACAGGAAACAAACAGCGTCTGTAATACTTAAAATATGCCACAGCCTCAAACAAATGCAAATAAATCATAATTAAAAGAATAGTTCACTCCAAAAAAGAAGATTATTTTCTAAAGATTATTGCTGTCAAGCGATTAATCGCGAATAATCGCGTCAAAAATAAAAGTTTTTGTTTGCATAATATATGTGTGTATACTGTGTATATTCATTATGCATTTATAAATAAAAACACATGCATGTATATATATATATATATATAAAGTTGTTTATTTATTAAATATATTTATGTATAATATAAAATCTAGTGTGTGTATTTACATATATATATACATGCGATTAATCACGATTAATCATTTGACAGCACTACTAAAGATAAGGATCTTTGATATATACATATATATATATATTATGTAAACAAAAACTTTTCATGCGATTAATCACGATTAATCATTTGACAGCACTACTAAAGATAAGGATCTTTAAAGACGAAAACCACAAGAAAGTGGTGCATACAGCTTGTGCTCTATGTTATAGGTCAAATAAAATAGCTTTGTGTAAGGAACAGACAGTCCAGAGTTAAGAATTGACGTGTCAACAGGATGTGATTTTTTGGTGTCAATGACGTCAATGTTTGTGGTTAATCAACGTGATTTTCAAAGACTACTGAATTGCTTGCTTACATCCCATTATTAAAGGTTTTATTGGGAAGTGTGCAGCAGAAGTGTGAATATAATGGCATACTGAGGCGGACTGCAACGTGTTGTTGTTGTTGTTGTTTGTGTTGAATGAGGTGTCAGTCTGTTTTCCTGCTGGCCTTTGGCACCGATAAATGATTCAACTGCCAAAAGACGCTGAGGGGTTTTTGCAAGGAGGGATTTTATCTTAACAAATATCAGACAGATGACAGAGATGCGACAACAAAAGTGTTGACACGCAGATACTAATGACAGCACACATGCTACAGTCACTCATAGGAGTGTTCTTAAAGTGATTGTGCACCCTAAAAAGAAAATTCTGTCATCATTTATTCGCCAGCATGTGATTCCAAACCAATAATGCTTTAGAATCCATCCGAGTTCGAACATTTAAAGGAGCAGACGACGTAACTGTAAAGTGCTTATAATAAACAAAACGTTACTGTGCATTGGTGTGGACGCTAATATAGTTATCATCTTTGATTTGAACGGGCTTTTTTACATTCATGCATTCTTACGCCGATGTTACGTTAAACAGACATACAACACAACCAGTGCAGTCAGAATCAGCAACAGATCTACTCTTGTGAGTACGTTATTTTATTTTAGATGAATCGGTGAAAATGATTTAAGACCCGTTCGCACCAAGAACTATAACTATAAAGATAACTACATTCTGCTTATCCTAAATAAGCGATGAAGTGTTGTTGCCCGCCTCTTTAAATGTACACGCTCTTTAAAATCGTCTGAATTCTTATTGGCTGTCAGTGTTTTGATAGTTCATTACTTGGGAAAAAAAAAGTTTTTATAGAGCGATTCGAAAGATATTGTTCTTCTGTGTTGTTATTGTTATAGCTGTGGTGTGGACATTCCTATTCTCATAGAATTAGAACAATTAGCTATTAAAGTTTATAGTTTTAGTTATCGTTTTTGGTGTAATCAGGCTTTTAATCTCTTGGATTACTGAGCTGAATCTGTCTAATGACTAAATCAGTCAGAACTGCATTTGCAAAATGCAAAAGCGAACAGATCATAGAGACCACTGGTGCCAATGTTTGTCATGATCTACTTAGGTTTATGATGCTTTTGGGAAATGCAGCCTGGAGCGATTGTAGACTTATTCATTGAAATCTTAGTCATTAGTTTCATTACGTCCAATTTGAATGTGGGTGTGTTACTGAGCTGTTAATGCTCGTCAATTCCCATTCCTACTGCCTGTTATTCCCTCTTTTCACTGAGATGCACACACTTACACACTCACAAACCCACGACACGGTCAGAAATCAGACACGCGCCGCATGGGTGCCCTGAGCCGCCCACTGTGCCATCTTTAGTTCTAATTAAGTAGCCGGGGTGAGTTACAGGGCTATTGTCCACCTGATTTAGACATAAAACAGGATCACATTAATATTTAATAGCAGTCCCGAGCAAGATGATAGTAGAGGTAAGGAGAGCGCTATGCTCTTTCCCTAATGTATTACATTTTGAATACAGCCATCAGCTCTGGCCAAACACGAAACATCAACAAGCCAATCAATATTTTGGTTTATTTTTAGAGTTTCCTGTCAATACCAGCAGTGTGATGCCATGCAAAACACAAGCACTTGCTGTGTAACCCAGATCTATCCCAACTGCTCCATCAATACATATTTAATACAAATAAGCCAATTAGCTTCAATGGACAGCCATTTCACAGGTCAGTGTTGTCTGTATCCGTAGCCGATATTAACTCTAGGGGAAAACAACAGGTAGCAGGGAGTATTGGCTTTCAAGAGGAATGATTTTTGAACATTGACACTTGCATCTTCACCTGATCACAAATGCAGGGTAATGCAACGCTGGTGCCAGGCTGGAATACAAAGCCTGATACGCTAGTTACCATGGCAGCATCCCAAACCAATTCCATACCGTTCCCAATTTAGAACATAATGCATGAATCTCCACACATTCTAAACCGGCATATCTAGAACTGCCACACGTCTGCAACATAATCCAGACCACCAAGTTGGAATGCAAAGCATGAAGCTCTTCAGTTACCATGCAGCATCCCAAGCCAATATATACAAGACTGTTCCCAGTAATACAACATATGAATCCCTGTACATATTAGGATCTATTATGACAATATATTCCAAACAATTCAGCAATCCAACTCTCAACAATCCCAACAATGCTGGTTCTCAGATGTCTAACATTGGGTCTACCAATAAATGGCATAATTTGGGGAGTAGTAGTAATAATAATAATAATAATAATAATAATAATAAAAAAACATTAGAAATAAATAAATAAATAAATAAATGTATCAATATGGGTCATGGAATATAATATCAATCAATCACTATCCTTTACTCCAATATTTTCCAGAACGTCAGGTTAGAATACAACACATCAAACTCTACAATCACCAACAGCAACATCCCTTACCAATTCCATACCAATCCCGATCTAGAATACAATGCATTGATTTTTCACACATGCTAAACCAGCATTTCTAGGATATATTATTATTACACCAATATATTCCCAACAATCCAGCATTCCAAATATTTCTGACTGTAATGCATGAATAGGATAAACTAGGATTACCTCACTAAATGAGCAGAGATATTTTTCCTGATATTTAGGCTACATCAATTAATATCGGTTCTTGGATTTGTCATTATCAGGTCTACCGATAAATGATATTTGGGTAATAACACTACTTGTAGAAGTAATAATAATTTCTGCAGAAATACAGGTCATAAATTACAATATCGGTATACTCCAATATAGAATAATTGGGATACTCCAATTTAAAATAAACTCCAATGTGTTCCAGAACAGCAGATGAGAATACAAAGCACGAAGCTCTACAGTTACTACATCAGCCAGCATCCCAAAGCAATTCCATACCATTCCCAATTTGGAATAAGCATGAAACCCTAACATACTAAACCAGTATTACACAAATCTATTCACAACAGTTCAGCTTTCCAAACATTTATTTTAGACAATTCCTGAGATTAAATAGAATGCATGAATAAGATTAACTATGATTATTACCCATAGGGCTGGGTGATATATCGCATGCGAATGTCACACGCATTTCGTCAGTAAAGCCGGTTCCCTGATTACTGCTAAATCGCCATCACCTGCTTTCAAATGGAGCGGCATTTAATAGACAGAGCCGTAGATCACTGACAAGCTACGCAATATCGCATTCATTATCGAAGGCGATTCATCTGCGATAATGAACGCAATATTGCGAAGCTTCTCAGTGATCTATGGCTCTGTCTATTAAATACCACTCCATTTGAAAGCATGCAATATATCGCCCAGCCCTAATTACCCATTAAGGGGAAAATTGGTTCTTAGTTTGTCAATATTGTGTATACCGATAATAGCATAATTTCAGGGGAAATAATACTACTACTAATAATAACAACAATAATTTGTATAGTAACTATTGTTATTACTACTACTACAACTAATAATAATATATGTATTAACACAGGTCATTAAAAAAGCAATATCGGTAACGTTAAATATCCATTACAGCAGGTTGCAACACAAAGCATGCAGCTCTAGTTCCCGTGCCAGCATTCCAGACACATATCCCAGACCACTGACAGGCTGGAATATAATACACGAAGCCCTGCATGTCTGAACAGTTCACCTCCAGCTCTCTTTGTTAACCATAAGTTGTTCTGGTTGTCTCTTTACCGCACTGTCGCGTTCAGATTCAACCACCGATCATTCTTTATTTCGCTTTCGCTGCAAACCGCGACACATATCGTGCCGAAATCTGTGAATGCTAATTTTAATCCTTTAATTACATCTAGCTGTATTCACTATTGTGTTCCCCCCAGCTTTAACTAGTTGTATTGTGCTTTATGTGGATAAGTGTCAAGGAAACCTCGGCGGTGCACCGCTGCTTCCCTCCCCGGCGGACAGGCGCCTTACCTCGGCACGCAGCTCGGGGACGATCGGTCCACTTCCCAGGTGGCGTACAGGTTCATGTGCACCGGCCGATTGGAGGTGATCGCCACCGGTTTGGAGGGCTGCGGAGACGGTACGCCTCCAGTCCTCGGGAGCCCTCCCCGCTCCGACATGCTGGAGGAACCTTATGTTTGACAACAATAAAGGAAAACCCGAATAAAACGGCTGTTTGCCGGAGCGCCGATCCTCTACTGCAGCACAATCATCCGTCCACGAGGACCGAGGCTCGGTTCTGCTGATCGCGACAGTCGGACCCGCCGTTCACCGTCAAACTAGCTGCGAAATGTTTCTCAAGTTGCGCTAGTTGTTTACCGTTGCAGGAAGCGGAAATTTCTTTTTGCTCGCTGAGAAGTGCTACAGCCGAAGAGCAACGCCTCTTGTGAAAGACGAGCCCTAAAAACCAACCCTTGAGAGAGAGAGCGAGAGAGAGAGAGAGAGAGGGGGGGGGGGGGGGGGGGGGGGGGGGGGAGAGGAGAGAGAGAGAGAGAGAGAGAGAGAGAGAGAGAGAGAGAGAGAGAGAGATTTGGCCAAAAAGAACATGATGACGGGACATATCTGTTTGTTTGTTTGATTTATTTTATTATTATTTATATTAAATATTGTATTATAGGTATTTATATTATATTATATATAGGTCAAATTATCTATCTATCTATCTATCTATCTATCTATCTATCTATCTATCTATCTATCTATCTATCTATCTATCTATCTAATTTCTGCCACAAATCATGCTTTTGGAAAATCATAAATTTGACATAAAGAGTTGAAAATGACATAAAAGACATAATTATGACATAAAACGTCATAATTGAGATACGTCATAAGTGACTAAAAGTTGAAATTGGCAAAAAGTCAGACTTATAAGCTAAAAATTCATAATAATGACAAATTTAAAAGTATGACATGCATGTGTGTGTGTGTGTGTGTGTGTGTGTGTGTGTGAGACACTCATATTTTTAGGAAATGTATCAATTTATAATTGAATTAATAATCAATAAATTAAATGATTATTGCATTAATAAATATAAAAATGTTAATTTAATGCATTATTAAATGTTGTGTACATCCCATTATTCAATTAGTTTATTAAGCTAAAATATTTATTTAATGTATTACATATATATATATATATATATATATATATATATATATATATATATATAGATGGATAGATATATATATAGTTCTATTTTTTCTATTTAAAGTCTATTAAGGGCCAGCTGTGGCCTAATGGTTAGAGATTTGGACTTCACAGGTTCGAGTCTCGGTGCTGGCAGGAGTTGTCGGTGGGTGGAGAGTGAATTAACAGCGCTCTCTTCAACCCTCAATACCCATGGCTGAAGTGCCCTTGAGCAAGGCACTGAACCCCCAGTTGCTCCCCGGGAGCTGGATATATAGCAGCCCACTGCTCCGGGTGTGTGTTCACGGTGTGTTCACTTCTCACTGCTGTGTGTGTGCACTTGGATGGGTTAAATGCAGAGCACCAGTTCTGAGTATGGGTTACCATACTTGGCAAATGTCACGACTTTCACTTTCATTTTGTACATATCCATCTGTCAGTCAACATACACTCTAAATATCTGTAACTGCATCAAGTGTTTTGGTAAAAAACTGTATTAAAGGCCTTTAATGGACGCTGAACTCATCTCTTCTATAATGCAATTAATTGATAAGCCAGCCCAGGTCAAAATGTGCACAATTTGCATGTATTTGAATAAATGTACAACCCTACTTGAGGTCATCTGAGGTCAACACCAACACTAACTTGCTCAGTTGAGCTGATCATGTGATCATTATAATGAGCCAGGATTATTGCAGTAGCGTGCCGGATATGACAGTGATCCTGTCCTGATACACACGTCATCAGGACTGAGGGTCAATCAGAAACGACCCCTGCATGACAACAGGCCACTGAGATTAGAAAGGTGATCCCATCATCTCTAATACCTGTTGTTTAGTCACACATTTCCAGGCGAACAGATCTTATTTGTCCGGTAAGCAGTGGGAACCCCACGGAGGCGGCTGGTGATGAAAGCACATCTATATTTATCATTCATTCAGCCCTGTGGGCGTCTGATGGAGAGAGTGTGACCAGCTGATGCTGACCAACACATGACACAGCTGGGCTTCTCCTGAGATGTGTGTGTGTGTGTGTGTGTGTGTGAGCCTCCGGCCTGTGTCGCGTTTATGACTTCATCTCTTAACGAGTACAGCCTAAGGATGCTGACGATGTTGTGCGATTGAAATGGAAGGTAAGCTCCCACGCCTGTGGGTATCCAAATCAAACCGCTGATTAGTTGAGTCATTACAATCGGGCTTTTAAAACACTGGATTCACCGGCTTGCATCACAGTTCAGTCAGAAGTGCATTAGAAAACAAATCAAAGGGATAGTCAAACTTTTATGAGAAATACATGGAAGTCCATTTCTGCCACATAAGAAAAAGAAAAAAAACATGCTTTGGTAAATCATAATTAGGACATAGACATACTTCAAAATCAAAATTATGACATTGTCATTATTGACAAATTGAAATTATGAGATAAAAATCTGAAATTATAAGTCAAAATCATGTTTGAATTTGACAAAAGTCAAATTATGATTTAAGTCATAATTATGAGGTAGTCATACTTATAAAAGTCATAATGATGAAACATAAGTTGAAATTATGAAAACTGTAAAAAAAAAAAAAAAAAAAAAAAAAAAAAAAAAAGTCAACTTAAATTATACACATTTTTCTTGTCATAACTATGAATTTAGTCATAATTTGAACTTTTTTTTAAAATCATAATTTACTATCTTGTAATTAAATTTGTCAGAATTCCTAGTTTTTCCTCATTTACTTTTTGCCATAACTATATTTTGACTTTGTCATAATTGATTTTCTTTCTTGTGGTTCCATTTTTTGTCACAATTTCTACTTTTTATCTCATATTTACTTTATATGCCATAACTTATTTCATCATTTAGATTTTTTTGTCCTTTTGTCAAAATTGACTTTCTATCTCAATTTTTTTTTTGTCATAATTCCTACTTTTATCTCATCTCTACGACATAGTACCTCACACTTTAGATGTTTAATTACAACTTTGTGTTTCATTACTTCAAATTATGTATTAATTACATCATTTTAATGTCATAATTGTGATTTACCAAATCATGATTTTTTATTTTTTTTTTTCTTGTGGCAGAAACGGGCTTCCATAAAGAAATGTGACTGCCATTTGCTGTGCAGAACTCACTTCAGTGAGAACCAGAATAACTTCAGGAATCATTCATGTCTTACTCAGAGATCACAAAACAATTGAAGACCTGAGATGATAATCGAGCCCCTGAAATGAAGTCAGTGTTTAGAAGATGTCTGGAATGTGGCAAATTGGATCTCGAAGTGTTTGAGCTCATTCAGTTGGCACGTTTGAGGGGAAATGAGTGTGTTATTGTCTGAGAACCCATGTTTGATTGCTCTCTACTGAGTTTAAGAAGCAGTGAAAGTGTTATGTAGGTCAAAACAAATCCCAGACATCAGGTGATGGTCAGAATTCCTGACAGGACTCCCCCTGCTGGCCTGAGCGGCTCACTGCACACTGCAGCGTAAAGCTCCAATGCATTACAAACTCATTTAGAGAAAACACCTATTCACCAATAAATCAGTAGCATGAATCCAAAAATAAGCTTTCCATAAAAAAAGCTCACGTATCAGCTGAAAATGTTAAAAAAATAAAACACTGTAACGTTTGTTTGTCAAGGACTAGCATTTTATTTACAAAAACATCGAGCATAAATGAAAAACGTCGCTCACTGTCATATGACGTACAAACACAAGAGCGCTTCTACATGACATCAGCAGGTAAGAGGACTCAGAAATGAAGGATGAGAGGCGCTGGTCTCCCGCGGCTCACCGCAGGGCTAGAACTTGAACTCTTTGTATTTCTTCGCTCCAGAGCGCGTGTCCTGCGGCTGCCCCTTGCGCTTCTTTTGCTGTGAGGGAAGAAAAATATTTTAGCAAACAGGTTAAAGCACACTAAACATTTACAAACACCTTATTTTATCAAAGACATTTAAGTGGCTCTACTCAAAAAACGTTTCTTTAATGCACTCCATCTAGTGCAGAAATTAATATGCTGATTTTAGAATTCTTTTTTTTTTATAGCATCCTCTCATTATAATTTTTTATAGCATCCTCTGCAAAGCATTTCAAAAACATGCAGAGGTCATATTTACCTAAAATCAAAATTAGGAAAGATTTGAAAATCTGGCATAAAGAAAGTAAAGCCTAATGAAAGTATCACTAATTTTTTATGGCAATTAAGCACATTTAGCCTCAGTGTGATTACAAAAAATGAAATAAAAATGATAAAAAAAAGTCTGTTTATGTTATGAAAACAGAAATGCATTAATATGTTTGTAATAAAAAAAATTATAAAATTATTATAAAAATGTAATGTATTATAAATCAATTAAATTTATAAACTGTGTGTGTGTGTGTGTATATATATATATATATATATATATATATATATATATATATATATATATATAAAATCATAAATTGCGTATATACACTAAAATAAATATGTATAATTAAAATATAGGCAATACATTTTTAAATATGAATAAAAAAATAAAATAAATGTATAAAATGATACAAAAAAGCATGAAAGTAAAATATAAGGTACATCATGGCAGAATGTTCATTCATTTAATTGTCTGATTTTGTTTGCATTTCTTCATTCAGCAGACACTTTTGTCCAAAGCGACTAACAGATGAAGAAGATCATAAGGAATGTCATTATTTTTTTCTAAGCTGTTGGTCATTTAATGAATGTAGTAAGAATGATTATGAACAAAGATGATGAGCATTATGCATTACAATAATGGAAATGAAGAATACAAAATGCAAATGAGCTTCAATTAATGCAACAACACAAGCCATAACTTCTTGTTTTTGATTTTGCACTGATACATGACCGAAAGGTTTATGACTGGCTGCTGCATTTTCGATCCGGCTCATGAGACTCCATCTGATCTCACCTTCTGTTTGGCGGCGTGTTCGGCCACCATGTCACTGAAGTCCTCTTTCTCCACCTGCTGCTCTCTGACGTGCTCCTCGTACTTCTGTGTCATGGCCATGGGGTCGAGCTCCAGCTCCTCCGGCGCCAGAGCCACCTCCACAGCCTGAGAGTCTCCGCCCAGCCCCGAGACTCCGCCCACCTTACGGCTCGTCACCGTCTGCACGGACCACACGAGAGAGAAGTACACAATCAGAAGGGAGGCAGCAGGCAAACATGACAGACACACAAGCGTTTGGCCAAAATCTCACAAACACATCTGCAGTGATATAAATGCTATTGCACCGCCGTCACACTGCCCCGCTGCTGCTCGTTTATCTCATCGCTGTCATTTAAAATGCAAATGCGTCCCATATGGACAGAGTGATCTGCATGTGACGGCTGTGAGACATCTGATGGAGATGTGAAGTCAGAGCTCTGCGAAGCTCATCTGCCATCTAGATATTCAAATCAACCACACAGAGAGGACTCTGGGATACGAGGTCAAATCATTACGATAAAACATACAAACCAATTTGCATTTCTGCACCAATTCATCCCAAGTTTAATAAGACATCTGGTTTTTGTTTTTGACAATATGATGCATAATAGGGCTGGATATTGTCACAGATTTTATGATTCAATTAAATGCATCAACTAATAGTGTAAACTACTCAAGGAAGCATGTCAGTCAGATGGTACATTACTACAATATTAAGGGTTCAAATTAACTAAAAAAAAAAAAAAAAAAAAAAGCATTTAAGCATTTTTATACAAAGCAGTTTTTTTTCCAACTTTTAAATGATATAATTAAGTTTCCAATCAAATTCCTCATTTAAAAATAAACATTTAACATTGTTTTCATGACAGATTTAATCAAACATACATGAAATAATGAAGACTCGCTAACAGGTCAAGTAAAAATATAATGATTTTTTAATATAGTGGATCTATTTAAAAATAGAGTTTTTTTTTATTTTCTAGTTAACGTACAAGCTTATGCATACTGAATGGCTTTCCTGAGGTCAATTTAATGTAAAGTGACATTGTTTACAAGCTGTTTCACTGAAATCTTTCCGTGGTTAAAATACTGATTGCTATTTTTCAGCAAGTTGTTCTGTTTCTTTCAACACCTTTTAATTTCGACTGTAACTAGTAGTAAAGCTGCAGAGATAGTTTGCTCATGTGCCAATCGAAACCGAGGCATATTCAGTGATCGGTCATGCCACATAAAAAGCATCACCACATTTATTGTCTGTATTTTGTGGTATAATTCATAGATTTTGAAAGCTCAGACAGTATTTCATATCAAAATTAAAACAGCGTACTGTGATTTCTGGATGACAGGTGCTTAAATTTGATAAAATGGGATTTAGGAACTGATATTGGTTCATTAAAATGAAGATCAGTTCAAATTGATGCCTAATGCATAAAATGTGCATTGTTTTAAACCACCAAGATTTCAGATTTAAATGCATATGGATGTTAAAGTGAAAGCGTGTATTCAGATCCTGTACGTTTCTTTAGGGATGTACCAAGAATTTATTGAAACAAAACTGCTCTGAGACAACGAACTGTGACACGCATCCATCTCTGGCACACATTCGTACCGTAGACATGTCGTAGATGTGTGTGGACGCCATCATAGCGGCCCCGACCGCCCCCGCCTTCCTCTCCGGCAGCACCGTGAACAGCTGAGGCGTCTCGTTTCTGAAAACACACACATCACGAGTTACATAAGCAGCGATTCATCAGACGCTTTTATCTGAAGTGTTGATAGTTCACCAATCAGCACTTTAGGTCTCTGAATAAAACAGGTGTTTTTTCCCTCCATGTTCTCAGACTATACGTGACCCTGGAGCACAAAAGCAGTCATAACTAGCATGGAGATATTTGTAACAATAGCCAACAAAACATTTTATGGGTCAAAATTATACATTTTTCTTTCATGCCAAAAATCAATAGGATATTAAAAATATCATGTTCCATGAAGATATTTTCTAAATTTCCTACTGTAAATATATCAAAACTTAATTTTGGATTTGCATCCTTTCAAATAGTTGCATCTCAGCCAAATATAGTCAGATCCTAACAAACCATACATCAACAAACAGCTTATTTATTCAGCTTTCAGATGATGTATAAATCTCAATTTCAAAAAATCGACCCTTATGACTTGTTTTGTAGTCCATGGTCACATATAAGCCTGATATATCATATAAGATTTTTCACATTTTGTCTAAAGGTTCAATAAACTGTTGAGAAAAAAAAAAAGACTTTTCTACTATTATTTCAGGATTTACAGTGGAGGAGCCCTTAAACCTCACCCGTCCATGGCCTCCTCAATCTTCTTCTTCCTGAGCTCGATGAGCTCTGGAGTCTCCATGCCGGCAGGAACGGAGGAGAAGCCGCCCGGAGTTATCATGCCGCTGTCAAAACAACAAGAGCAGACATATGTGAGCCTTCACTTCACAAAAACACACACACACACACACACGAGTCAATCAGAGACGAGCAGCACCTGTCTGCTGGAGTGAAGAAGCCCGTCTCATCTGGTTTCTCCTCGTCACTCTCCTCCTCCTCCTCCTCTTCCTCAGATGACTCTTCATCAGACGCCTCCAGCTCGCCCCACGGGGTTCGATCCACTTCCTCCTCCTCTGCTTTGGCCTGTCAACATAATCAAACACTGTTCTTCATATTTGTTTTTGTAAAGCAATAAGGCACTTTTGCAGCTCACAGGTTGAGGTATCTAGTGTAAAGGGGTCTGTATATTCAGGACGTGATTGTGTAGCTCGCTCACCTGGAAGTCTATGGCGTTGGTTCCGAACACATCTCCGTACAGCGGTCTGCCCGTCTCGTCCACAGGAGGCTTACCCCAGCCGCCCGCATGATACCCAAACGAACAGCCCTGAAAGACACACACAGATAAATATGACGTTCTCACAGCTGTATATGACCTAATCAGGTCTAGATCTGTTTCCTCCATGTTTGAGTGTGTCTCTGACCTCAGGGATGGGGGCGTTGAGGCCGGGGATCTTCAGGTTTGGATACGAGGGTGGAGGTCCGTACCTCTGCATGGCGATCAGCCACGGCGGAGGAACTTTGTGAGAGTTCTGCGGAGACCAATGCATTTTAAAAGCACAGCTAAAATTACACAGGAAGAATTACATAAGTGCTTAGTGCATGAAAAGCTCTCTTGCAATTTCACAGAACAGTTGCCTTGTGTAAAAAGTAAATGTGTCACTTGTGTGTTTAAAACAGCGCAGGATGAAGCACTCACGGGTCCTGTGGGCATCCCGAGAGCGACTCGCAGCTCAGCGGACAGATCGCCTGGTTTCTTCTCCTTCAGCCGCGTCTCGAACTCTTTACCCTGACAAATAACAACCAGACCAGAGTTATTTATGCTCCAAAAACGGTCAGGATGAGCAGGTGAAGCAGGCGCACCTCGTAATACAGGTCCCCGTGTATCGTGAGCTTCGGTTTGATCTGCCATTTGAAGAAGGCGTCGTGCAGCTTCTGGTAGTCGATGTCGATCTTCCCCATCTTGGGCCGCACTTTCTCTCTCATTTTGGTCTTCATGGTTTTGGCATCTTCCTGCAGGGATACGGAGACGTCACTGAAGCTGACACATCGTTACAGTTTAAATGAACCGGATTCACTATATTATAAGCGTCACTCAAGCGCGGTCTCGTATGAAAACTGGCCTCAGGAGCTCACGCGGCACATTTACAGACGGAAACGAAAACTGAGCTGCTCCCCGCAAGCTTGACAGATTTCATTCATGTCTGCTGTCCCATTTTTTAATATAACAGATTATGATATAATGGTTCTGCACGCAGTGTCTGATCTTTCTTCAAACAGCATCAATCTGATTTTATGAACTTCGGTTCAGGAACTGAATGTGGACAAGTGTAACATAGCTGTATGAATAAGCATCAGACATGCATATGCAATTATATTATGAACTAAATATGTATATTAAGTTTTCTATACAAGTCTGCATTTATTTAATCGAAAATACATCGAAAACAGTGAATTTTTTTTTTACAATTTAAAATAACGGTTGTCTATGTGAATATATATTCAAATGTAATTTATTCCTGTGATGCGCAGCTGAATTTTCAGCATCATTACTCCAGTCTTCAGTGTCACATGATCCTTCAGAAATCATTCTAATATGATGATTTGCTGCTCAAGAAACATTTCTGATTATAATCACTGTTGGAAAAAGTTGTGCTGCTTCAGGTTTTTGTGGGAACTGAGAAACGTTAGCGTGACATTACCTTCTCCTGCAGGGCTTCTCTCATCTCCTGGATGCCGGTTCTCCTGATGAACTCGGGCAGCTCAAACGGAGGTTTCTCTATGCCTCTCTTGCCCTGCAGGTACTTCCTCTTGAAGCACCAGTGACGGGGCACAGGCACCGTGTTCCTGGCGGCCTTCAGGTGAACCAGCAGCTTGGGCTCCTGCGCCGTCACATCGTGCATCTCCACCACGTCTGGACGGGCCACAAGCTGAGGGACAGAGGACGACAAACATAATGAAGGGTGATCATTCAACTGTACCTGCCTTTAGCTCTGAAAATACCAAGCATTTATAAAATATGTGTGACAAAACAAAACAAGCCTTAAGTGTCAATTTCTCAAAATTGAGATTTATAGATCTGAAAGCTGAATAAATAAGCTCCCAATTGATGTATGGTTTGTTAGGATAGAACAATATTTGGCAGAGATACAACTATTTGAAAATCTGGAATCTGATGGTGCAAAAAAATCAAAATATTGAGAAAATTACCTTTAAATTTGTCCAAATGAAGTTCTTTGCAATGCATATTACTAATCAAATATTAAGTTTTAATACATTTACAGTAGGAAATGTACAAAATATCTTCATAGAACATGATCTTTACTTAATATCCTAATGATTTTTGGCATAAAAGAAAAATGGATAATTTTGACCCATACAATGTTTTTTTAACTATTGCTACAAATATACCCCAATGACTTAAGACTGCTTTTGTGCTCCAGGGTCACGTTATGTGAATGATAAGCTAAACTAACAAACTCATCTATATCTTGCATGACCCTGAACCACTCCTTACATTTACTATACATTTGAATCTGAACGCACTGAACTCTGAGGTGGTTTAGAAGTAATTTTGTCAAAATGACGAGAAAATAAACAGAAATGTTCCATTTGTTACCTGTTTGAGTTCTGCCACCGTCAGCCTGTTCATCCTCCTCAGTTTCTTTTTGGACAGCTTAGGCATGTCCTTCTTGGCTTCCTGTCAAACAGGAAGTGGAGGGGTTAGTCGGGAAAATCATCAGGGCTGGAAGACTTTCACAAGGCCTTCAACTCACCTCGTCGCTGTCATCGCTGTCTTTCCTCTCCAGTTCAAACCCCTTCTTCTTAAAAGAAAGGATTTCGGGCTTTTCGGGCTTCTCTGGCTCCTTTTCCTTCTCCTTTTTCACATCATCTGTCAGCTGTGATAGAAAACCATAGAATGGCACATCCATCAAAATATGGGAGTTATTTTCAGTCTTTAAAATAGCAAGTGAATGACGCAGCAGTTCCAAACATTGACATGCAACACCTAACAAGCTTCATTCTTTCCATGTTCTCACATCAAACACAAAATTGTCTTTCTGGACTCTTAACATTGCACTACGTTTATCTCAAAATATCCATCATATTTCTGATCCTGTTACGAAGCCTAAAGCTTCAGACCTTGAACGTGTCAAAGATCCTCTTGAAGATGATGTAGTTTGGGTCGTAGATCGCGGGCTCCTCCGTCACGTACTCGATCTCCACCTCGCTCTCCTTGTCACGGCTCTCCTCTTTCTTTTTCTCTTCCTCCTGCTGCTCCTTTTCCTGCTGCCTCTTCTTCTTGTTCTTCTTCTTCCTGTTCCTGCGCTTGCGGTTCTTCTAGAAGTTAACGAGGAGAAATTCAGTAAAAGTCTGCAGAACAGCGATTTAGAGAGCGTCGCAAACGGTGAGGACGTGAGGAGACCTACATCTTTTTTAGAAAGACCGCTTTCATCGTCCTCATCGGAGTATCTGAGGGCAGAGGAACTGTTCATGTCCATCTCACCGGTCTCTGCATCATCATACTCCTCTGTGGACAAAACAAGCCACAGAAATGATTTCTACATTGCGTAAATGTAAGCACGTCTTACAAAAGAATTTATTAACACAATGAAAAGCAAGAGTGAGAATGATGGGAAATGTATACTATAGTTTAAATAATTGGGTTTAAATTTGTATTTAAAAAAAGTGACAGTAAATACAATAGTAACGTTTCCAAAGTTTTCCGTTTCAAATAAATGCTGTTCTTTTGAAATATCTATTCATTAAAGAATCATGAAAAAAAATCATGGTTTCAACTGTTTTCAACATTAATAATAATCAGAAATGTTTATTGAACAGCAAATCAACATATTAGAATGAATTCTGAAGGATCATGTGACACTGAAGACTGGAGTAATGATTAGTGATCGACAGATATAGATTTTTTTTTATAACCGATACCGATACCAATTATTTGCATGTTTATGCCCGATAACTGATATGCAGAACCGATATTTATTAACTGTTAAGTAAATAAATGACTGAGTGAAGAAAGGACATACTTCACTTTGGTTTTTCCTCTTTTCAGTCATTTAAAAAAAATAATTTTTTTTTTGAAAATTAGTCTCATGTTAAATTTTATCTTTATATTACAACAATAAAAAACATTTATAAAAAGCATCAACAACAACAACATTAATATTAACAATAAGCAAAATAAATGTAGAATGTCTAATGTTTTCAAATAAAATAATTAAAGGACAGGAGTCATATCAATTTCATTTTAAACTACCGTCATAGTAGGTTTATAAGCTGTTTAATAGCTTCAGAGTCAAGAATAATTCACTGAATAATACTCTCTGGAATATAACAAACAAAACATCATATTTTATTGCATTTCTCAACTGGAATGTTACATAAGAATTATTAATCATGTTTTGTCCTTCTAGATTATGAAATGCCTGCTGACAGCGTGGTTTATCTATGCAGCTACACATAACTTTATACTCAAACTGTGATCGCTTGCGGCGATAATAAATAATTTCCATAGAGTTGTATTCAATTAGATGTTTACTAGCAAAATAATGGTTATATAGTAAATGTTAATACAATTTAATGTTTTTTAAACAAGTAAGGCTTGTTAAAAGTTACATGCAGTGGCTGTGCTGGAGCATTTCCTGAGCATCAACCCACTGAGTGAACAGCAATATGAAAGTGGCTTCACGAGACTAATGATGGAGCAAATTTACAACAGAGAAATAATTCAGCGCTTTTATTTCCACCATGCGCTCATTCATGGCTGCATATCAATTCAGAAAAAAGTTACGTCTTTATTGGGACAGGACTTGATGGATAATGTAACATGACTCATATAGGCTATCTGGCATTTATATAATGTATCTATTTGTGCATAACTGACTGTTATGTTAAATAAAGTTTTAGTAAATCAAGTTCCTGCACGCTGTTGTTGTTGTCTCGTCTCCCCTCAGACACGCTGCAAAGGCGATCCTGCGCGTAATTCTCAAAACACCCACAAGATGGCGGGGTTTATCGATGAATCCGATATTACAAAACCGATATCCGATTATGGTAAAATGCTTAAATATCTGGGAAAATATCGGTAAATCAATATATCGGTCAATCTCTAGTAATGATGCTAAAAATGATTACATTTAAAAAATAAATTACATTTTGAAATATATTACACTAGACAATAGTTCTTTAAAATTGTAATAATATTTCACAGTTTTCACTGTATTTTTGATCAAAATGAAAGCTTGGAAGCTCAAATTTGTTGAACAAATTCTGAATAAACGGTGCAAAGGGCTCATTTAATGAATTACTTTAAAACAGACATCGAGAGATGCATTATACACGCATTACAAACCACATAACTAAGCACAAGCTGTGCAAAATTAATTAAACTTAATAATTGCAAGCATTAACCTTTACTATGATTTCATTAATTGTGGAGTCTCAAAAGTAAATTCAGCGTTTCTCTAACTGGTAATTAGACATGATGTGCTCAAGTGCTCTCATCCCATAAATATGATGGTTATGTTGGAGGATGCTGACAGTGACCTGTAGGGGCGGTGCTGAGCTGCTCCTGCCTCATTTCCTTCAGCTGCAGGATCTTCTCCAGAGCCTGAGGGATCTTCGGCCCGATGCCGACATCTTCACCCTGCCAAGACTGAACACAAACACACACGTCAAGATCACTGAAGAGATGGAGCACATCTGATCATGCATCCAGGCTTTCAGGCTCTCGTACCTCTCTGCCGTCTTCTCCCGGAGGAGGCGGGACTTTCTGCCGTTGATTGACAGATTGGGGCATCATAGAAACACCTGGAGGGGCGGGGCCACTCTGAGTCCCAACTACAGGAGGACAGAAATCAAGTTTACTACAGTAAAATCACCCTGATTAAAAACATATGCAAGCCGTAGTCATTTTAATTGAGTCTGATTGTCGAAGGGCAAGACGGATTAGATGAAATAGGCAAAAAAAATTTAAGAAAATAAACTAAAAGATAAACCATAATCTCTCAGTTCATTGAACACATTAAGAAAAGGAAACTTTTTCTTTGTGTGTTACAAGATTCCTGAAATGTTATAAGTACGCAAATAAGGAATGATCTAATTAACTTTGCATTTGATTTATCTAGTTAAATATGCAAATTGCATCAAATATGCATATGCACAACAAATATGCAATATTTATTTCCAGAAAATAAATCTGAACAGATAAAGCCAGGTTCAAAATTCTTTTCACTTTGCTAAAGTTTTTTTTTTTATATATAGAGGGGGTTTTGTATTCCAATTAAAATCTATAGGTGCAAAAAATGTGTTTTGAATGTTTTCTTTTCACTATTCTGAAACAACACTTTAGGAAAAGTTTATCAAAACTGACCGGTGCATGAAAAAACAATGTTAAAATAAAAGACATCCAATCCGCAAGATTTGTTGTTAACGAAAGCGTCACAGTGAATCAGTGTGTCCTCAGATTTCTCCAGTGTGAAGACTGACCTCTGAGAGGTGGGATGGGGGGCAGGAGGTTGGGACGTGGTCCCAGTTCAGGTCCTCTGGTGCCTGGTGCTGCCCCCTGCTGGATTTTAGCAAGTTCCTGCTGCCTCTCATGTTCCAGAAGCACAGCAGCCTGAGAGACAGAGACGAACATCTGTGTCACAATACTTCATACCAAATCAGAAAAGAAATGTCTGAAGCTGATGAGTGAAATGTCACAGGCTTCTTTGTACAAATGACATACAAACACAATCTACATCACTGAATATGCAACGTCATATTTTTGTCGAAACTGTATTGAATTGAATTGCACAGGTAAGTAGCACACAGGTTGTTATGTGCCAAATAAAACAACTGCTAAATAAATCTACTAATTTCTTTCTTTTTATAATAAATCACACTGACCCTATAAGTTTGAATGGTAGTGCACAGAAAATAATTCACATACAGCTGGAAATGTTTGTGCAGAATTTAGCAGCTCGGTTAAAAACAGGAAGTAGTAGTATTCTCACCCGTTTCTGCTGCTCTAGGAGTTCCTGCTCATCCATCACTCGTGCATCACCCTGAACACACACACCCAGTTATAAACAACTTAAACTGCGATCATGAGACCTTGATTATTTAAACTGTTCGGAACTGATTTTTATTTCTAAATGATAACAAAAAAGCTTCTCTCTTTAAAGTTAACGTGATGAGCATTTGCTCTGATTCAGGGCAGAAACCATGCCATCACACAGTTCTTGATCAATCTCATGCTGAGAATACTGAGCAACAGTAATGGGACTCCAAATAAACATTCATTAAAACTTAATATTTAAAAATGTAAACATTAAAATTAAAGAATTTCATCTCAAAATTACTATTGCTTTGCATTAATAAGTGCAGTTCCTAATAACATGACATGTTCATTTCACATTTATACACATTTGACAGTAAAACAGTGAGCTTGAGTTGGGAAGCAGACAAAATGTAATTTTATTAACAATGCACAGTTAACGAGTGAAAAATCTAATTTGATATAGAAAATGTATATATTTTACTCATATTAAATGTACCATTATTATTCTATAGCATCATAAAAGGAGCGCTCTTTATGTGCGATTTAGTGGCAAACTGAAGAAAAGTTTGTTCTTCAAGGCACTTTTTTTTTTACTTCATATGCAAGAAAGTGCAAAACAATTTGATTTCTAGATAATTTGATATTCTAGAAAGCAAAAAAGTGGAAATTAATGACTAATAAGCCAATAAGTACTCCTCTGCTGCCATCTACTGGTTACAGTGGTAACTGATGTCTGTTTTTTTTATTTTTTATTTTACATTAGTGTTTGTTTACCACAAAGCATATTTTGCTCATTCCATTAAAAATAACATTCAAATTGGATAATTTTTAGAGTCTTAGTGTTGGAAATAGTTGTATTTCTCTCTCAAAAGGTTGTACAAATCCTGAAATTAATTAACATTCAACTACTTCTGCCACAACAGCATGGTTATAGTAGAGCCCTGTGCGGGACTGTTTTCTTAAAAAAAAATAAGCACCCGCAACTTTATCTCAGAGCTTGTGAAAAATGTACATAAATAGGTACTCAGACTAAATATTCGTTCAAGTTAACATCAAGAATAACATGATTGATAAACATGACTGCATTTAAATAATATGAAGTAACCGATGCCTAACCAAAGCACCACACATGACAAAAACATGGGGGACTTATTGCTTTGCTTACTCCATATTACTATGAAGTAATATGTATATTGCTGACTGACTGCGGTCCCAGACTTGTGCGTCTTTCTTCCAAGATCCGCCCATCCACACTGAATGCCCCTCTGACAGCGCACTGGATGCGGGAAGGCTCAAAATAAAACGTGTGAATTTTAAGAGGACAGGAGATCGCTCTTTCCCATTTTTTTCAGTGATAAATGAGAATTGTTTCCAAATGTCTGACTGGCCTTGCTTTGCTTTTGTCAAGTAAACAGCATTTCTACTACACACCACCGTTCCCCGCGGGTCTCCCACTCCCGCCCACAGCAAAGGTAAAACCACCCGCTCCCGCGAGATTAGCGCTGGGTCCCGCGGGAGCACAAACCCAATGCAGTCCTCTAGGTTATAGCATCACTACTTCTGCTTTTCTATGCCAGCGCTGCTTGCTCTGTTTATAACAGAGAATTCTGTGCTGAATTCTAATGCTTGTGATGTAACCGTGTATTGAGATTAACACTGGTTCCTGAGTAAACCTGTTCTGAGCTTGGAGCAGGCTGTAGCGCGGTTTCTTTATGTTTTTGTTCCGTTGGATGTTTCTCATGTGCAGCGCTTATGACTCGCACTGACAGAAAAGATGGCCGCAGTCTGGAGCCCTGCCACACAACTGTGGTCGGCATCGCAGTGCAATCTACACACAGCGGTCTCTCTCTCACCTGCGTGGCTCTGTCGTCGTGCTGCATCATGCCGGGCGGCTCAAGGCCCATATGGATGGGTGGAGGACCCCCCATCATGTTCATGGCCTGCATCATGTTCATGCCTGGAGGCAGAGGCATCGAGGGCATCGGGGGCAGGGGCGGCAGACCTGGCATCTGAGACAAACAACATGCTCTGGTTCTCACATAAAGAAAACAGCAGCGATACTTGCCACTACAAACACAACTAATTAAAAACACAGAGACATAGAGAATAAAGGAAACATGGCAGTACCGTAGTCATGCTCTTCTCATCTCCTGCCATGTTCGGCTTAGTTAAAATCATCCCAGACTGCAGAGGAAATAAATGTAATGTTCATAAAAGGAAATCCAAGTTAAGGGCAGATTTGCAGTTAAAAAGCCTGAATAACTGACCTGTGCATAAGATTTCAGTCTGTCTATGAGCTCCTCTCTGGGACCTGAAAAAAAAAAAAAAGCATAAATGGATATAATAAACACCACTGGACTGAAACACGCCTCACATAATTTTAATGTGTGCTGGAGTGTATAAAATTCAGACAAACAAACGTAGCTAACGCCAATTACAGCCAAGCACGTTTTTACTACTTGAATGAATGAATGAATGAATGAATGAATGAATGAATGGAATATATATATATATAATATATATATATATATATATCTATATATATATATATATATATATATATATATATATATATATATAATATATATATATATATATAAATAAAACAGCCTCCCATAAAACCTATTTACATACAGATGCATCTCATAAAATTAGAATATCGGGGAAAAGGTCTTTATTTTTTGTAATTTAATTAAAAAAGCAAACTTTCTTATATTGTAGATTCATTGCACACAAACTGAAATATTTCAAGAGATTTTTTGTTTTAATTCTGATGGTTACGACTTACAGCTTAGGAAAATAAAAAATTCAGCATCTCAAAAAATTGAAAATGAATATTCCTTTTTGAGCTTGATTAGTTTGATTAATTTTGGGTATAAATACTGGGTACCTCCTGAGCTAGTATAGAACATGCAACAGTTGTCCAGAACACGATCATCAACACCCTCCACAAGGACGGTCAGCCACAGAAGGTCATTACTGAAAGGGCTGGCTGTTCACAGAGTGCTGTATCAAAATATATTCATAAAAAGTTGACTGGAAGGAGAAAGTGTGGTAGGAAAAGGTGCACAAGCAAAACGGAGGACCACAGTCTTGGGAAGATTGTCAGGAAAAGCCGATTCAAGAACTTGGGAGAGCTTCACAAGGAGTGGACTGAAGCTGGAGTCAGTACATCAAGAGTCACACGCTCAGACATCTTCAGGAAAAGAGCTACAGGTTTCACATTCCTAGAACCAAGCCACTCCTGAACCAGAAAAAAAACTCAGTAGCATCTCACCTGGGGTAAGAAGAAAAAGAACTGGACTGTTGCTCAGTGGTCCACAGTCCTCTTTTCAGAAGAAAGTAAATTTAGCATTTCATTTGGAAAT
This sequence comes from Cyprinus carpio, assembly GCF_018340385.1. Taxonomy (NCBI): domain Eukaryota; kingdom Metazoa; phylum Chordata; class Actinopteri; order Cypriniformes; family Cyprinidae; genus Cyprinus; species Cyprinus carpio. The sequence continues at coordinate 6,488,291 of NC_056578.1, read as the reverse complement.
CAAGGTCTGGAGTCTGGAGGAAGACTGGAGAGGCACAGAATCCAAAGTCCAGTGTGAAGTTCCTGAAGTCAGTGATGATTCGGGGATGCGTGACGTCTGCTTGTGTTGATTCATTGTGTTTTATCAAGTCCAAAGTCAATGCAACCATCTACCAGGAGATTTTGGAGCACTCTATGCTTCCATCTGCTGACAAGCTTTATGGAGATTTCATTTTGCAGCAGGACTTCAGCCCCTACCTACAGTGCCAAAACTCTTCCAAGTGGTTTGCTGACCATGATATTACTGAGCTTGATTGGCCAGCCAACTCACCTGACCTGAACCTCACAGAGAATCTATGGGCTATTGTGAAGAGGAAGATAAGTAACATCTGACCAACAATACAGAGGAGCTGAAGGCTGCTATCAAAGCAACCTGGGCTTCAATAACGCCTCAGCAGTGCCACAGGCTGATCACCTTCATGCAAGTTTGTGTGCAATGAATCTAGAATATAAAAAAGTTTTTTTTATTTTTTAATTAAATTACAAAAAATAAAGAACTTTTCCATGATATTCAATTTTTTTTTTAGATGCACCTGTATGCAGCACACTTTAGTGCGAAGTTCAGCGCACTTAAGGCCTGAGCAGCAGACTGGAGCTTAAAAGGCTAAGCGGCTAATGCTAGCTAACGAGAGAAAAACCGAGGCAAACTCCGCCACAGCAACCGCCATAAAACGTTTTCATCTCACCCATATTAGGTGCTCCAAACTCGGCCAGTTTGGACTGCAGCTCGCCGTGAGTCCATGTGTTAAAGTCCACATTTGAATCAGCGCCCGGCGGCCCGTCGCTAGCCATGTTGAACCTCTACGAAACAAACGCGTTCCGGCGCAAGGGATCACGGGAACACCGCCGCGCACTTCCTCATGGGATTTGTTGTTCATTACGTCTCGCAGCTTGATTTGAAGTTTTAGTATTATTGTGTGTTTTTATCATTTGTAATATTTTTTTTTTTTTAAATATGGGTATATGTTTTTTTAATTAATTTTATTTAAGTTTTAACTTTATGTTAGTACATCAAGTTAACCTGATTGAAATGAACAACATTGCCTTGAAAACTAGCCGAAATAAAATGTGTTTAAAAAAATTAGTGATATCTTATTTTATTTTAGTTAATGTTTAACCTGCGTTTATATTATGATGATGTTTCAAGTAAAAAAATATTTGACTTCTCGTCTGGGTAAATGTTTTATTATGGGATGCGTTTGTTATCAGAGCTGGGTAGATTATTTAGAAATTGTAGTCTGTTACTGATTCCAAATTACATGACAAAAATTGTTTATCACTTTGATTTAAATAGGATAATATTGTACCATATATATATATTTATTAAAATTTAATTTATTAATTAAATATATATTGTTATTATTATTAAAATTTAATTTATTAATTAAATATGTATTATTATTATTAATTAAATATATATATATATATTTAATTTTTGGAATCTGCATCCAGATTACAATCAGTTACTACTGATTCTAACATCAGCTCCTTAAATCATGTGGAAACTGTGTGAAATTAAAAGTTTGTGTGTAGAAACGATTTCATTATCTTTATTGCAGGACAGTTTTCCGTGCATCCAATGTGCTTTCTCTAGTCTTCATTTAGTTTTAAATACAAATAAAATAAAAAAATGCATGATTTTTAACAGAAATCCAGCACATGTTGAATATCTGATTTTCTCATTAGATGGCTGGCTCTGAGATCGATTATGTTGAATGCTACAAATATCTTGGTATCTGGCTTGATAGCAAATTGTCATTTGAAACTCACATAAATGTACTGCTCAAAATTTTATTTCAGCATTTCTAAAGTCTGTACCTCCTTTGGTCGTCACTCTTTTCAGTTTTCTGCAGGATTGGAATCAACTGCAACAGACTTAAAAGCTCAGTTCATTTATTTCGCTCTCTTCCTTTAAAAATTCAATTCAGTCAGTAATACAAGATCATTGCACTTGTTTTTAGTTATTTGTTTGTTTTTATATGTTACTGTTTATAACTGTGTTATTTGTAACTCTGTTATGTTTGTATTGTATTGTACCTTTTTATGCTGCCTCTTGGCCAGGTCATCATTCTGAACTGACCTACCTGGTTAAATAAAGGTTAAATTAAAAATTGTTTTGCATTCTCCTGTTTACTTACACTGTAAAACAAACAAACAAAAAAAAAAAAAAAAACATTTATGCTAAAATACCAGCGGCTGTGGTTGCCAGAACTTCACTGTTAAAAATATGGTAGCAACATTTTAGGTTTTACAGACTTAACTTAAATTCACAATAAAAAAAAAAGATTCATTTCATTAACTGAGGTAATGTTAATAAACCAGCATAATGATATCTGTTTTGAACCACTGTAATATTTATAATCACAGGTGGTGATGAGAAAGTCACATGATGAACCAAAGCTCATCACAAAAAGCTCTTCCACAAGCTGAGAAGGGACATCAGAATCAGAATGAGCTTTATGTTTACACATACGAGGAATTTGTTTTCGTGACAGAAGCTCCGCAGTGCAACAGAATGACAGCGACAGAACAAAAAACACATAATAAAGAATAAAAAATACAAATAAGTAGGTAAGGAATAACAATATACAAATTGACAATTGTATGTGCAGGTATATTATTTGCAAAAATTTAAGTGTACACTAAGTATGTGTGTTATATAAATAAGTGTATGTGTGTATAAATATAAATAGTGTAGTGTGTTCCACAGTTATTATCAAGTGTTCATTAGATGGATTGCCTGAGGGAAGAAACTGTTCCTGTGTCTGGTCGTTCTGGTGCTCAGGGCTCTGTAGCGTCGACCAGATGGCAACAGTTCAGAGAGGAAGTGTGCTGGATGTGAGGGGTCCAGAGTGATTTTGCCAGCCCTTTTGCTCACTCTGGATAAGTACAGTTCTTGAATAGACGGGAGGGTTGTACCGATGATTCGCTCAGCAGTCCGGACTACCCTCTGTAGTCTTCTGAGGTCAGATTTAGAAGCTGAGCTGAACCAGACAGTTACTGAAGTGCAGAGGATGGATTCAATGATGGCGGAGTAGAACTGTTTCAGTTCTTGTGGTAGGTTGAACTTCCTCAGCTGGCGAAGGAAGTACAACCTCTGCTGGGCCTTTTTAACAATGGAGTCAATGTGAATGTCCCACTTCAGGTCCTGAGAGATGGTGGTTACCAGGAACCTGAATGACTCCACTGCAGTCACAGTGCTGTTCATGATGTGTGGGGGGAGAGCAGGGGGGTTTCTCTTGAAGTCCACGATCATCTACACTGTTTTCAGAGGACTGGAGGATGTACACAGTTCGCCAGGTTCATGTTTTCTTCAAGAGGCATGGACCAACATAGTTTCATATCTGGTAAAAGTGTCCATAATCAAAGGTAAATAGATAAGAAAGCTATAAGGACTGTTAGAATTTGCTCTGCCTTTGATCTCCTTGTGCAATTTTGTTTAGATTTTTGGCCCTCTTTTTTCTTTAGTTCTATTTTATTATTTATTGTTTATTTGTTGTTTGTTTTTTTTTTGTGTGAAAAAAAAAAGCTCTCGCGGTGATTTGTATGCAATACGTCGTGCCTTGTATTACTAAATATGTAAATAATATTTGCAGACATCCCAAGTCTCCCGGAAGTCCCGGGAGTCTCCCGCATAATGATAGCGGCTCCCTGATGCCCGCAAATTAGTTAAAATCTCCCGGAACCTAGAGCGAGCGAGCAAGCGCATGCGAGACAGAGACTGTGTTTCAAACCGTGTAGCGCGCGCACGGCAGAGAGGGAGAGGGAGCGAGAGACCTTGCGTGTGTGTGCTAGTGTGCGTGTGTGCGAAGCGCATGTAAGACATAGAGCATCCTGATTGGCCTGTTTCGGCAAATCAACTAATCAATTGTCAGTGTGGGCGGGCTTTTATCTCTTCTCCCGAACCAAATTAGTCAGTTATGTCTATCTAGAAACAGGAGCACCATGGCAGAGGGAGAGTGCCACAAAAAAAAAAAAAAAATAAATGTAAAAATAAAAATATTTCCTAAAAAAAAACCTTACAAAACCAAGTATAAGACACATTTTACGGCAGACTACACGAAAGTAGTAGTGTATTGTAGTGTCAAACATAATGACAGTCTTGCTCGCTGCACTATTTGTAACAGCGACTTCAACATTGCACATGGCGGGTTAAATGATTGCAAAAGGCATGTTGAGGTGAGTTGACATATTTCATTTCATGTGCATATTATTCAGGCTAGTTGCCAAGGCTACATGAAAACAACAAACTCCTTAGACCTGTTTAAAGTTTCAATGGAAAATAAATAAAAGTAGTTTACATAAATAGTATAAGCAGCTTATATAAATAGTAAAAGTAATCTACATATTTAAAAACATAATTAACGAATAATTGCATAGGCCTATAGCTTATAGAAATAATATTTTATGCTTTGATATCTTTTAGTAAAGTCATGTTTCTGTGGTGAAATTATCATCATTTCTGGGGGGGGGGGGGGGGGGGGGGGGGGGGGGGGGGGGGGGGGTCGGGGGAGGGGGGGGGGGGGGGGGGGGGGGGGGGGGGGGGGGTTTCGGGATACCCTCCCTGAAATGACTTTTTTGCAGGTTGGGATGTCTGTATTTGACCTTCGATCGTCTCGAGTCTGCAAAGAATAGCTCTCAGGAGAGACACGGAGCGGCATCATCTTCCTCCTCCGCTTGTCCTTCAACGCAGCTTGAAGTAAGCTTGTGTTACTGAAGTAACCAATAACATCGATACAAGTTTTATTCATGTACAGTGTGCAGCAGTTTGTTGCGGGTTATTATTGTCATTCAGTAACACAAGCTTACTTCAAGCTGCCTTGAAGGACAAGAGCTCATCTTTACAGACTGAGACGATCGAAGGACAGATATTATTTACATATTAGTAATACAAATCACCACGAGAGCTTTCCAATATGCGCGCCATCAAGTGACGTCTGTACTTCCCGCTCAGAGAGCACCTGTCCATCAAAAGCTCACTATCCAATCAGAGTAGAACACTGTTAAGCCCGCCCCCACGAGAAGTTTGTGTCAAAACACCAAACGAAAAACTGCGAAGAGTAAGCGAAATCTGTGGCAATGCGTTCAGAATCCATGATTAGCAAAAACGAATCTTTGAAAAACATTAACAAAGAATGAAGCATATTTGAAGAGCCTGTTAAATTTGTTTTTCTTCTTTTGTAATGGCATATTTTTGATAGTTTCTGAAAAAGTTACGTTCAGTTTTATAAACTTACGTTCAGTTTTATAAAGTGTCGTTCATTTTAATAGAAGCAAAAGTAATTCCATAGAGCGCGAGGATGTGGGGAATGATCATGCGCGCGCGAGGGTTTGTATTGCGCGCAGAGGACATGTCAACCCCTCAAAATATTAAAAAATCACCCCGCATCACCCCGTTTCCTCGTGTCCGATTTAGTTTTCCTCTCGCGGAAGTGATTTACATCACTCGCAAGCACCATTATTATTCTCATTAAAAATCCGCAATAAAATCCAGCCATACAAAGACTTTATTCAGTGGTTGGTGATATTTTGTCATGCATTCGGTCTTGTTCTGACATTAGAGTAGTTGACAGCTTGGTTTAATGCTTTTGGGAAGCACACATGTAATGTGGTGTGACATGCTTATGGCATCTGTTCATCTAAAACTGTTTTAAACAGCATTTTGGTAATGTTTGTATAACTCTGCATGCATTTTATAACTTGAAAATGGTGGTAAAAAACAATAGCAGCACAGAAAGTATTCTTTCCTTTAGAATTTGCATACATTTGGATTTCTTTCCTAAAACAGTTTTCCAAATCCTTTGGCTTTTTTGTAAAGCTCAGCAGGGATCTATGAATGAATACATCCAGTAGAGGGCGGTGCTGCACAATTCATCTCCACAAAGGACAGAATCAAAAGTGGTGGGATAACTAGGTTATGCAAGTTTGCATTAGCACTCTACAGGGGCGGACAGTAGTGAAGTATTTTTACTTTACTCAAGTAAATTTAAAAAGTATCTGCAGTCTACCAGAATGTTTTTCTTTGGAAAACTTTACTTCACTACATTCCAAAGCATAATATCATACTTTTAACTGCACTTCATTTCATAAATAAAAGTTGTTGTTTGTTTTACCTTTAATACTTAAGAACATTAAAAATTTATTACGTTATTGTACTCAAATAAATCTTTGAATTAGTACTCAAGTAAAAGTAAGGAAGTAATATATTTCTAATGTAATTAAATGATATTTAATATGAAACGTAGTGCAGTAAAAAAAAAAATAAAAAAAAAATACACTATTATGCTTTAGAATGTTGTGAAGTAAAGTTTTCTAAAGGAAAACACTCTGATAAAGTACAGACACTTGAAAAGTACTTTCACAGCAGAGTAAAAAATACTCCACTGCTGTCCTCCTCTGGAACTCTAACATACTGCACTTACTATATTTTTGCAATATGTAGGCTATTATGTACACAGTGCTCATTTTCAGTATGCTTAGAACATACAGAACACTGCACTCAATACTGCATCCAAAAAAGCAATGCATTTGACCTTAATTTAATTTTTGTTGTTGTTGTAGTTGTTTTAATTAAATATTTAATCACACCAAAGGGTTACACCCTTTTACACAAAATTGCAAGAAAATCTAAATAAATAAATAAATGAGCAATAGAACCATATTTAATTCCAAACTAATAAATGGTGATGATTGCTGAACTAAACTTTCAACATAGTGAGTTGACATATTTATTGAATCTCAGGAGTCTTGTGCATCTTTTCACCTCCACATTTTGAACGGTTTGTTGCAAAGCAGAACCAGAATGACTGGATGTCAGACAGGATTTCGCACATTTTTAGCTTGAAGTAGTGTCAAAGGGTTGAAAAATTAAGGTACAAAATGTGCATAATGCAATAGCTTGAAGGGGAATATTATCAGTAAAAGATAACTTCAATTTCTTGCTGTTCTTCAGCCAACTGTTGTATTTCAAAATGTTTCCTTTTATGTTTAGTGGAAGAAAGTAAGTCATATACTGTAGTTTTGGAACAAAATGAAGAGGAGTAAATTACCACTTTTATTGGATTATAAATTATGAGAAATTCATCATCTGAAAGGTTCAATGTTATGATTTAGGAATATTATGATCTTAGTCCCACGATTCACTGATATCCAGTTCTGTTAAGAGTCTCCAACACATGCAAAGCCTTGATTAAGGCCTCTTGTTTGTTGTCCTTTTTTATTGCAGTTATATGGTAGAAAACATCCCTGCAAACAAGCCTTCACTGCCCCTCTACTTAGGGCTAGACTAAGGGCCCCCAGCAGGCTGCCAGCACAGGGCCTCTGAGATTTTGCTCATTGACAAAACGTTGGCCCCTTAGTCCTGGTGCTGCACGGGCAGCCCTCACTATTAATCTACAACAGGGTGCCCACCTCTGGTCCTGATCAAACACAACTGAACCAACTAATTAGGATCTTAAAAAGCACTTGATAATTACAGACAGGTTTGTTTAATCAGCGTCGGAACTGAACTGAAGGTAGATCTCCAGGAACAGGATGCACCCTTGATCTATAACAATACATCTGTTTCACTTTAAATACTTTCCAACTTAAGTCTTTGGGAAAAGCAGTTATTACACATCTGAAATGGATGCAGTCACCACATAACTAATTTCTATATTGTCAAAAATGTACAGTAGTCAAAGGGATTTCAAATCAATGGATTTATTAAATACAAAATAGAAAACATTCAATTCAGGTTAATACAGCAACATATAGCCAAGAATGTAAAATACACAAAAGTACAAAAGAAAGAAAGAAAGCGAACAAAAGCAATGTAAGATTATAGGATTTTGTCATGTGAAAGCTGATGTGTGTGAAAGTTTTATCTGTAGTACATCAATGTCCAAACACTGTCCATAGCTGAAGTTGGCTGATAGCAAATGAATAATCCAGCCTCTTGTAATGAAAACAAGCCACAGCTCTCAAACACCAGACTCTTCCTAACCAGGAACAATCAAAAAATTGTCCAGACTATGTTCTCAAGTCGGAAAGAACGTTAAATCCATATTCAACCTGAACCATTATGTGGTAACCTCACCAATAAAGAGTCCTTCTAAAATGCATACAAATACACGGTCTTAAAGGGGTCATATGATGCGATTTTAATTTTACCTTTCTTAAGCTCTTGGTGCATGAAGAAGATCTGTAAAGTTGCAAAGACTAAAGTCACCAAATCCAAAGAGATATTATTTATAAAAGTTAAGAGGCAACCACACCCCCCTAAAATGGGTTGTTCCAACACGCCCCCACATGTCTAAGTCACTATGTGGGAAGATTTTCATAATGCCACCCAAATGTTCCCACAAAGAAAGAAGGCATAACTTTTCTCTCTGATGCCGCTGCTGCCATGTTGTGGAGACGCTGTGCGTTTCATTGTGAAAGTGAAGCTACTTTGTTTGGGCTTCCAAAAGAGGACACAACTAGAAATCAGTGGTTAAGTTGTATTTAAAACATTGTTCCAGAACAGTTCAACCCAAATATTCAGATGTGTGCAGCACATTTTACGGAGGACGAGGAATGTTTCCTGAACCAGTAGCCTACAATTCTTCTGTGTACAAAGGTTGTTTCTATAAAGAAAACTCACAGAATTTGTCACTGATGATTCAAACATGAGTTTTGAGCAGTGTAGCGTAGCGCTTGTTGTTTGTCATTTCTCGGATCACAAATGCAGACATGCGCTTATGTTTACACGGAGCGATAAAACACAGAATAAGTCATTATAATCAGTAATTATGTCACCACTGGATGCAACAAATGCCTCGTTTGTAATGGGTTTAATTGGTTTTGTCTTATCCCAACATCACAGTATGGTAAGAGGTGTTACATTTCCGTCACACGCTTGAGGTATTCGACCAATCACAATGCACTGGATAGCTGGCCAATCAGATCACACCTCGCTTTTCAAAACAATGAGCTTTGTAAAAATTGATGCATTTCAGAAAGGCGGGCGATAGAGGAGAAACAATAATGTACATTATGTGTAAAATAATGTGTTTTTTTTTTTCCTTAAACCGCATAAACACATTGCATTACACCAAATACACCAAATAATGTCATATGAGCCCTTTAAACTCTTAGCATCAGTCCAAACATAGGCCATACATACATGTACCATCTCGGCAAAAAATATCAGCAATGTGAATTATAATAGAAAAAAAAAAAAACTCCTTTAGGGATGATTGAGAATCTAATCTGATGCTGTTCCTTTCAGACATGTCACCTATTATCTTATCTCGCTGTCTTTATCTTTATCAGCACATTCGCAACAACATCAGATAGCTGTATGTTATATAAACATTTCAGATATTAATACCACTATATTTTCTTGCAGCCTTGAGGCAATGTAGCTACATTTTGTAAATGTAAAGTGCTATATAAAACTTGCCGGACTTGATTTCATAAAGATCCCGTGTTTACTGTCAGACAGCATCACATACATTCAGTCTCTCTGTTTAGGTTTGTTCTGCAGTTGCTCCAAATCATTGATGACACATGTTCACTCATCTAATTATAAGATCAAGGAGAATTCATGATTTATGAACATCATCTTTTCCTGAAGGCCTGTTACTTAAAAAAACTCACAGGAAATGTCAGCACACTCTCTCTCTCTCTCTCTCTCTCTCTCTCTCTCTATATATATATATATATATATATAGCAAAATAACAGATAATAGAGGTATGTGTTTTGTGTGTAACTGAATTTCAGGATCTTTTATTTACTCATGATGCCATCTCTTTCTGTTTTTTTAATTGTCTTTATCTCTCTCACATGCAGGACATGGACAGGTTTGCTTTTGCATTTGAACTCGTTTGACATAATATGAAACGGCACGTCCCTTCAAATAGCCCGTCTAATTTTCAGTTTTAGGAGGAGCACGTTACTCACAACAATAAAGGCCTTCAAGTGCGCTCTTGTGAGGACCAAAGTGAATGTCACAGGTTTTACACGTGACACTGTGGTGAAATTCTCTACATACATTCTCACTTAACTGAAATTAATTTTTAGGCAAAGTAATTATTTAATAGCCAGAGAATGGGCCCTTTAAAACTGTCACCACCCAACCTATCGCCTCTTGCTCCTCTTTTTTTTTTGTTGTTGTTGTCCTTTTTCGCTATCAAATCTTTTAGTAATCATCATAAAGCTTAGAAACCCAAGATTCATCCTGTGAAAACCATTTTGAAATCGGACATTGCGTTACCATGGAAATGGTACTTTAAAATCTTATGGCAGTCTCCTCCCCCTTAGTGGGCGGTGTCAAGTGTCATATTACAAAATGCATTACGGTCTTTTAGAATCAAAACTTTTTATAATTTTGGCAACAAACATATCATTGGAAAGGTCTCAGGATTCCATGTTTGGTGGTTATTTTGAGATAGAAGTAATATTGACAGAGAAATCTAGAGAAAAATTCATTAAACAAAATTCAAAGGAGTTTTGATGGCACCCAGTGGCTGTTTGTGGCATGACGCCCTAAATAAAATCTCACAGGAACCTAGATTTTTTTCATATCAACTTCAAATTTGTAACATAACTTATTTAGACACAAGGCTTTAATTTTATACCAATTTAAGAGTAAAACCTGTTATGTAAAATATTTATAATAAATAAAATAAAATTAATACAGCAAATTTTATTTACAGTACATTTAAACTTTTATAACTTTTTGATACTTAAATTTTTGGAAAAAAATTCCACCTTTTGCCAAAATCTGCAAATTTTCTTCTTTAAAAAAAAAACCTTAGGTTTATATTCCAAATTGTTCATAAATTACAACTATTTAAGTTTGGATAGTGCACTTTAATGCCTATTATAAAAATGGGGGGTGACAGTTAAAAGGGTTAAATAACCACTGGGATATTTGTTTTTGAGTGAGTTCATTACAGCAACCCCTTATTACACAATGACTTGCAAAAAGCATGAAGTATTGTGCAATCTTAGTGAAAGAAAACAGTCTGTTCAACTCAGACTTGAGGGAGGGACATACAGGAAACTCACTTTTCGCACCGCCCCCTGTATGTATCTATTATTTGTTGACTGACCTGTACAGGGCCTTGGCCTAAATGTTTGGTAAAATAACGTAAGAGCCCTCTGTACACGACAACATGTCTGGCTCTTTTATCAGACTTCCTCATTTGGAATTCAATAACATTTTAATGATGTGTGTACTCTTGCGACTGGGTGTGTTTCATGATGGGTGTTGTGCAACAGGTTAAAACTGTAAAATTCCAGTAAGTTTCTGTTATTGACAAAGTTTTTATGGTGGACTTATCACCCCATTTACTGTCTTATTATTGTCTCTTTTCATCATGTGATTGATAAGAGATAGTTTATATAAAGACAGACTGAGAGCATGTTCTATGAAGGGGAGCTGGTGCAGTGTCCACATTCTGATATACAGCTGACATTAGAGATGCTCTGTTATGATTTTGCGCATAACAGGTGATGAAGTGCATGGCAGTGAGCTCACTCTTGCCAGCGGCCCGTCGCTAGCCATGTTGAACCTCTACAGAAACAAAACGCGTTCCGGCGCAAGGGATCACAGGAACACCGCCGCGCACTTCCTGACCCAAGTTTGTTATTCATTACGTCTCGCAGCTTGATTTGAAGTTTTATTGTGTGTGTTTTTTATCATTTTTGTAATATTTTTTTTTTTTTAAATATGGGTATATGTTTTTTTAATTAATTTTATTTAAGTTTTAACTTTATGTTAGTGATTGAAATGAAAAAAACAACAAGACAACATTGCCTTGGAAACTAGCCGAAATAAAATGTTTAAAAAAAATTGTGATATCTTTTTTTATCTTAGTTAATGTTTAACCTGCGTTTATATTATGATGATGTTTCAAGTAAAAAAATATTTGACTTCTCGTCTGGGTAAATGTTTTATTATGGGATGCGTTTGTTTCTCAGACTGGGTCTCTTATTAAAATTGTAGTCGGTTACTGATTTCCAAATTAACATGACAAAAATGGTTTTCACTTTTGATTTAAATTAGGGATAAATTGTTACATTATATACTCTTATTAAAATCTAATTTATTAATTAAATATATATTGTTATCATTATTAAATTACTTTATTAAACTTTAAATATGTATGATTCTTATTACTACATAGTATTATATAATATTTATTTTGTGGAATCTGCATCAGATTACAATCAGTTACTACTGATATCTAAACACAGCTCTTAAATCATGGGGAAACTGTGTAAATAAAAGTTGTGTGTAGAAACAGACCTTCATTATCTTTTGCAGGCCAGGGTTCCGCGCACTCCATGGTGGCTTTCTCTAGTCTCATTTAGTGTAAATACAAATAAAAAAAAAAAGCATGATTTTTACACCAGAAACTCCAGCACGTTAAAATATCGATTTTCTCCATTAGATGGCTGGCTCTGAGATCTGATTATGTTGAATGCTACAAATACCTTGGTATCATGCTTGATAGTAAATTGTTCATTTGAAACTCACGAATGTACTGCTCAATAAATTTTATTTCAGCATTTCTAAAGTCTGTACCTCCTTTTGGTCGTCACTCTTTTCAAGTTTTCTGCAGGATTGGAATCAACTGCAACAGACTTAAAAGCTCAGTTCATTTATTTTGCTCTCTTCCTTTAAAAATTAAATTCAGTCAGTAATACAAGATCATTGCACTTGTTTTTAGTTATTTGTTTGTTTTTATATGTTACTGTTTATAATTGTGTTATTTGTAACTCTGTTATGTTTGTATTGTATTGTACCTGCTTTTTATGCTGCCTCTTGGCCAGGTCGTCATTCTCAGCTGACCTACCTGGTTACATAAAGGTTAAATAAAAAATTGATTTGCGTTTTCCTGTTTACTTACACTGTAAAACAAACAAACAAACCTGATGTAATGTTAATAAAAAATACCGGCAGCTGTGGTTGCCAGAACTTCACTGTTAAAAATATGATAGCAACATTTTAGGTTTTACAGACTTAACTTACATTCACAATAATAAAAAATATTTCATTAACTGATGTAATGTTAATAAACCAGCATAATGATATCTGTTTTGAACCATTATAATATTTATAATCACAGGTGGTGATGAGAAAGTCACATGATGAACCAAAGCTCATCACAAACAGCTCTTCCACAAGCTGAGAAGGGACATCAGAATCAGAATGAGCTTTATGTTTACACATACGAGGAATTTGTTTTCGTGACAGAAGCTTCCGCAGTGCAACAGAATGACAGTGACAGAGCAAAAAACACATAATTAAAGACTATAAAAATACAAATAAATAGGTAAGGAATAACAATATACAAATTGACAATTCTATGTGCGGGTATATTATTTGCAAAAATTTAAGTGTACACTAAGTATGTGTGTTATATAAATAAGTGTATGTGTGTATAAATATAAATAGTGTAGTGTGTTCCACAGTTATTATCAAGTGTTCATTTGATGGATTGCCTGAGGCAAGAAACTGTTCCTGTGTCTGGTCGTTCTGGTGCTCAGGGCTCTGTAGCGTCGACCAGATTGCAACAGTTCAAAGAGGAAGTGTGCTGGATGTGAGGGGTCCAGAGTGATTTTTCCAGCCCTTTTGCTCACTCTGGATAAGTACAGTTCTTGAATAGAAGGGAGGGTTGTACCGATGATTCGCTCAGCAGTCTGGACCCAGGAATCTGAATGACTCCACTGCAGTCGCAGTGCTGTTCATGATGGTGAGTGGGGGGAGTGCGGGGGGTTTCTCCTGAAGTCCACGATCATCTCCACTGTTTTCAGAGGACTGGAGGATGTACACAGATCGCCAGGTTCATGTTTTCTTCAAGAGACACGGACCAACATAGTTTCATATCTGGTAAAAGTGTCCATAATCAAAGGTAAATAGATAAGAAAGCTATAAGGACTGTTAGAATATGCTCTGCCTTTGATCTCCTTGTGCAATTTTGTTTAGATTTTGGCCCTCTTTTTCTTTAGTTCTATTTTATTCTTTATTGTTTATTTTGTTTGTTTTTGTTTTTTTTTTTGTGAAAAAAAAAGCTCTCGCGGTGATTTGTATGCAATACGTCGTGCCTTGTATTACTAAATATGTAAATAATATTTGACCTTCGATCGTCTCGAGTCTGCAAAGAATAGCTCTCAGGAGAGACACGGAGCG